>NC_056748.1:891771302-891786007 GCF_019279795.1 Protopterus annectens
ACATTTTTCCCCAGTGCATGGAATGATGATGGCATTGTTCCCCAGTGCATGTAATTGTGATGGCATTGTTCCCCAGTGCATGGAATGGTGATGGCATTGTTTCCCAGTGCATGGAATGGTGATGGCCTTGTTCCCCAGTGCATGTAATGATGATGGCATTGTTCCCCAGTGCATGGAATGGTGATGGCATTTTCCCCAGTGCATGGAATGGTGATGGCATTGTTCCCCAGTGCATGGAATGGTGATGGCATTGTTCCCCAGTGCATGGAATGGTGATGGCATTGTTCCCCTGTGCATGGAATGGTGATGGCATTGTTCCCCAGTGCATGTAATGATGATGGCATTGTTCCCCAGTGCATGGAATGGTGATGGCATTTTCCCCAGTGCATGGAATGGTGATGGCATTGTTCCCCAGTGCATGGAATGGTGATGGCATTTTCCCCAGCACATGGAATGGTGTTGGCATTGTTCCCCAGTGCATGGAATGGTGATGGCATTGTTCCCCAGTGCATGGAATGGTGATGGCATTGTTCCCCGGTGCATGGAATGGTGATGGCATTGTTCCCCAGTGCATGGAATGGTGATGGCATTGTTCCCCAGTGCATGGAATGGTGATTGTATTGTTCCCCAGTGCATGGAATGCCAGTTGCAATGGAGGCATCCTTGGCCAAGCTATTTCAAACCTCAGCCTTATTCCGAGACCTGGTATAATATCCTTGCAGCAGCCTATGGCTATAGCACTTCATGCAGAGTGCCAGAAAAGTCTTGCATTTCTTAACACCCACTTTTGTGATCAAAATTATCACCATTCTGTCCATCACCAGCCATGTCTGCAGAAGTCAAAATGACAATATACGTTTGAAGTGGTGACCAATTCTCATCTTACGTGTAGCAGGTTGTGTGCAAGGATACACAGCCTTGCCAGCTGCATTTGCACAATTGCAAGCATATGGATTCTTTGGCAGAGACATTGACAGCACTTACATCAAATAGCACTAAAGGTGCGAAACATGGACATGAGATTTGTCGTGAGTGCTGCTCAAATTATTGACACGTTACAATGTTCAACAATGAAACGATTAATGGCTTTACTTGTAATCCTTGGTGTTGGAAGGAGGAAAGGGATGAATTGTGATGTATTTTGATAATTCTTACACACTGTAAATTGTGTTTTACCATCTGTGAATCAAAACTATGGGATAAAGAATGCTAAAAATAAAACATAGCTTATTATTTATTATTGCCGCAGGAGACCTTCCTTTTAAGCATGGTAATTTGAGATATACTACGTTCAGAATGAATGGAAGTATACTTCAGAGAGGACTGTATACCTGTGACTTTAATTAGTTCTGAGAATGCACTCCTATGAAAAGTCAGTATTTCTGTTTATAAATAAATTTCAGATGGATGGAGTTGCATGACCTGAGTAAAACAGATTGGGGTATGTTATATAGATACTTCACAAGACATACTGTCCTAAACACCTAGTTAGAATATGTGATGAGTCATAATGATTATAACAAAATGATTTTACTCATCATACTTATACAAATGCATGTTAAATTAAATATCATTATTGTCACGTTTAAGAAATTGTACAGACATTCGATTTATGTGAAGCTTTAATGATATATACTAAATAGAAAGGTTTAGTTATTCAGGCATTAATGATACATTACTTGTAACAAAGGGGTTTTTCATTCTAATTTGTCTTTAATTTTACATTCCTAATCAAAATGTTATGAGAACTGTTATACTGACAGCCTTTGTAAAAGGATATTTTAGCTGGATTCAAGCCATTAATCACATTTTCTTCATCTAAAGTCACTGAACGTATACCTTGTGCCACAGACATAGGTTAGCGACAGGTGGAACTTCTCCACTCAGTAGTGTACAGAGTGCTGGCAGCCAAGCAACACTGCCAGGCATGTTTGTGCTACAGTAGGTAGCCTAAGTACAATTTTCACTTTTTTCCTTATGCAGTGAACCATATTTATGAGCTGCTGAGCAGAGTGCAAATGCAAAAGGTATTAGGAAAATGACGTATGGCAGCAAAAAAAGCAAACAGTATAATTATTTCAATCAAGTGGTATATCTAGCAGTGACCAGTGCAAGACATTCATTACAGTGAAACATTCATCCTATTAACATCTCCTTGCAACATCTGAAGTGTACTTTGTGGAACCCATTATCAGACTTGTGGTTAATAAATGATGTGAAAGTGGACAGACTATACCTAACATGTCGTTGGCAATACTGACAATAGTACATCTTTTAAACAACACAATGATATCACAAAATATGAGTAAATATGCACTCAGACCACTCGCTGTAAAATTATTTATTCAGTGGATTCAAATACTGCATCAGCTGTCCTTTACTCTGAGTTCACTGCACTTACACCTAGTGCCACAGATAAGGTTACCTGATTGCTTTATAGCTATCTAAATAGCTCTGCTTTATTGGATTGGTTAATTCAGCTCCATATGCTGTCATTAGCATATTCTGCCACTTTCTTTTGTTTTGATGCTCTACATCATGCGTAGAGTTGTTTAATGAATACCAAATAGTGCGGTATTGTGTTACTGGCCCTCTGTGCCACCTACCTGACTGCAGCACTTAGTGCAGTTGTTAATGAATCCATCCCATGGTTTGGATATAGTTTTTAAAGTGATGTGTTGCTTGTTTGTAATTCAAGAAGAAACACAGGTCTTTCTTTTCTGATTATAAATTCAGTGTACAGTGTAATGTATTTAGCAGTTTATTGTTACTGTCATGGTGATGATTAGTGGTGTTTGATTGTTTGTCTGTGTGACTAAGTGCATAGTTATTTAATTTTGGTTAACTAAGGGTCAACAGATGTTGTGTTCAACATTTGTTTATAAACTCATTTATTCATACCAATGCTAAATATTGACATTATCATAATAATGATAATGTATTACTGCATCCGTATTAATTTTCTTCTTTCCATTGTTGGAAAAAATTCTCTGCCTGGAACACCCATTATTTCATTTTGGCCTTTCCATTAATGCTTATTTCAGATACAGTTGCCCATGGTCTAAGCTGGACTAAAGCTGTCTAACATGTACATATTGTAATGTCTACATAGCACGTAGGTTCATGGTTGCTAGTAGACAATAGATCATTTAAGCCCTTTGAAGCCTAGTCTATGCAATCTCACTGGTACTCCCAATTAGGTTCTCCCTCCAGTGAAAAGAGAAAAGATGAAACAAAGAATAAAACTAAACCCTCAGCAGCCGAAGCTGACACTACAAGATATTTGCTAACTACCGTCTACAGTTTTTGGAGCCTGAAAAGGAGAAAGGCCTTTCGTCTCCATGCAGATGGGAAATAAGACAGCATCTGGTTAGTAAAGTGATTAACTTAAATTTAGCATGAAAGAGTGTTATTTCCTTTCATTTTGGAGTATTTATTGCCACCTTTAGTAACTTTTCACGAGGGTGAACATTTTAGCATAATGTTAAATATTTGCAGTAGGGATAAACTGATTTTTTTCTGATTTATTGTTATAACATCTCATTCAATTACTACATACTGAATATAGCTCCTCAGAAAAATTAACTCTGATGCCAAATAGTAGCCCTAACACTGACCACATATACTCTATCCTATCAGATAAACTGTAGATCTATTAAAGGGGCAGTGACTTTTTAAGATTCATTTTATAGAAGAAATTTTCATATGTATAAAATACACATTGCATTGCAGAAATCAAAAAGTTATCTCATTACAAAATTCTTTGCAGAAAATGAGGTACAGTCAGCATGCAATGAGTGTTAGATCTTGATAGATGTCAATTAGGATACTGAAATATGCTAAGTGAAACAGTTCTTCACCAGAACAAGAAGCTACCTGTCTTCTAAGCATATTGTTATAAATAGCATTAGAAATGTCCTAGGCTTTAACATTTAAACAATAACTCAGTGCATTTGGTTTACATTGACATTACAGTAAAACACTTAAACTGGTAACCATTATTATAGTGATGATATATTAAGTTACACTACAAGTATGTTGTGTTCCCAAACCACCTAGTATGATGGATATAATTGGAGTATTAGTTGCGTATTAATCTATTATTTTATATTCATTACAACTTTTTATAACGAGATAACCAAAATTAGAATACTTATTTATATATGGCAGAAAGCCTCTGGAAAAGTTCTGTGAACTAAGACAATAATTAAATATACTTCTTCCATAAAGTAACTCTTAGTCACAATAAATTTCACCCAAAAATATATTACACATATCAAGGGATATCATTCTATATAGATATTACTCATAAGTATAACTGAAAGGCAACTTAACTCTTTACAATCTTTGATATGAGAATTAACAGGATTCATGTAATGACTCTTAAAAGTACAGGATAAAACATATTAATTGACTTACAAGTTCAGAAAAAGTGTAATAATTAAACAATTAAGTTAGCATTGTGGCTTCCTACATATCCTCCATGCAAAATTACTTGAGCGTCAGTAGCCCACAGAAAAAAAGTCAAACAGCATAATGGAAAACCCTATTTCCTATAGTAAATCATTGCTGGTGCAATTTCTAAGTGCATGCCAGAACTTACAGGCAAAATAGTATGGAGAGGGTAATTTACTCACCGTGGCAAATTTTTGGAAAAACAAATAATCATTGTGTGAATATATTTTGGGTAATGTAATTGATTATTAGCATTAATCAATATTAATTGTCGATATGGAAAACATGTATTTATTTTAGAAGAAGTGCAATTATTTGGCAAACAAATACCTGAGCAATATTTAGAATGGATAATAGAATTATAAAGGAATGAGAGAAAACATTTTTTTGACAGTTCACCAAGGAAGAGATGAGTTTAAATCAGTCATTACTATATTTAAAAAAATATCTTAGCTGCAATTTGGCAATGCTAATAAAATTTAAGAGGGGTGATATGAAGTTTTTAAATTTAATTTCAAACATACAATGTTTGTAGATATATGTTGTTTTATATAAAAGAGAAAAAAAAATCACCTTGACTAATTTAAAAAGTTGTTCACCATGAAAAGTTACAACATTGGTTGCCTATGATGGGATTGCAAAGAAGAAAATCAATAAATATATGAATTTTATTTAATAAATAAAATAAATACTGACAATTTTATATTAATATTTTAAAATGGGATGCAATAATGCAAAATATTTTCTTTATTTTCTTTTTTTTTTTTAAGGAAAAACCTAGATTTAAAATAGTAATCTCAATCTTAACTTTGAGATCTGACTGCATGAATCTGTAATGGGTCATTAGATGTATTAGGTTTGTAGTGACCTGAAATGAATAAATGCATACTAATGCTAGATGAATGGCAAAATAGCTGTTGGCTACAGAGCATAAGACTACCACAGTTTTTGTGGTACAAAAATTATTATTAATCTAGGTACTTTATATCCTAGAGGGTTGAATTTGGAAGTAAACTGGGACTTATAAGATTTACGTACAGATGAATAGGTAAGGAAAACTAGAAAATGTCACATTAATAAATTTTAAGAGGGTAGTAGGAAAAGTGTAGTGGCGCATTTATTCATTGTTAGTGGGATGTAATTCCAAGATGGCCACCGACTAGTCTAGTCCTTACTCTCTGAGCTCCTCACAGCTATTTAACTTTTGGTTTTTTTTACAACTTTATATCAACCTTTTTCCTCAAATTTTTATACTAAAAGATTTTATAAATCTTTTTCTACGCATTTGGATTATTTTTTCTTCTGGACTTATTATCCTGGGATTTATTTTACCTCAGAACATTCTTGGTCTCTCTGCTGCTGGGACTCCTACTGCTCCAGTCTGTTCCTGGTTCCTGGTATCCTGTTGACTGCATTCCATTTCTGGGCATGGCTACGAAATCTGACTCCATGGAGACTCAGCCTACAAAGGCCAAATATACTTCAATGCTCTCTCCTGAAAAGATTCAGGTTCAAAAGACTGAAATCATCTAAACAACCTACAGAAACTTTTAAAGTAAGTAATAAAGATTTAAATGACTCAAATTTCCTTTTAGAAGAACTAAAAATAGCATTAAAACCAATCCAAAGTGCTATACAAAACTTTTCAGAACAGTTTGCAGACTTTAGTAAATCTTTAAAGCAAATAAGCGATAGTATTGTTACTATTGAAAATAAAATCTTAGCTTTGGAGGTTAAAACAGACTTATTGGAAAGTGACTTTAAATCTAGAGATAAAACTATTTCAGATTTACAAGCTAAAATATTGGATCTGGAAGCCAGGAGTCGAAGAAATAACATCATTATTCGTGGTTTACCTGAATCTTATGACAATAAAAACTTGTTATCTGTGACTAAAAATATCTTTGAAACACTGTTAAATTGTGAAGCTTCTTCAAAATCTATAATTGTAGAGAGAGCACACAGAGCACTGCATACAAAGCAAGATTCTTCCACACCAAGGTTAATTTATACTAAGTTACTAAACTTTCAAGACACTTTCCAGATCCTAGAAACTGCTAAAACAAAGAAACAATTTATATGGAAGTCTCACAAACTATCATTTTCCCAAGATCTTCCTGCACAGATCAAATTAAGTAGACAAAACTAGCCCCTATTGTGCTGACTTGATAAAAAGAGGGATTAGATTTGAATGGCTTATCCTAATACCTTGTCTTTCACAGCTAATGACAAAAGATTTGTATGTTCAGATCCTAAAGATGCAAAAGACATTTTTCTTAAAACATTTAAAAAGCTTCCTGACACTGTATCTTAATATTCTACTGTTAAAGAACTACAAAAAGGTTTGATCTTTTCTTTTCTTTACTCTGACAGTATTTGTGTTACATGATTTGTAATTCTAGTGTGACATAATTATATTAGCTTAAGAACTTGTCATGTAATTTACACATGATGGATTTGGTGTGACAGTGTGCAGTGACAGGATATATGCTTGTTAGATTTGTGTGGATTAATAGAAGCATTTAAATTGCTGTATTTACTTTTTCTCTTTCTCTCACATATGCTTGCTGTGTAAATAGATAATATGTTAATTTTACTACAAGCTTTTGAGTTACAGCCTTCTGTGTAAGCTAAATGATTTTTGGAGGGAAAAACATTCCATCTCAACATTCTAGCAAGAAAATCTTCCCTCAGAGTTCCAGCTGATGCTCTGCATGAACATGCGCACACTACAGTCTCTCTGAGATGGATGGTGATGTCATCATTTGTGAGGAAAGAAGGACAGTTTCAAATACACAAGTCTGCTTGTTTTCAACAAGTATTCAATAAGCCTAACTTTTAGTAGATCTGGCTATTATTTAAAGTGTTTTCTCTTCATAAATGAAGGTTGCTTTTAAATTTAAACAGATTCATGTCACATAATATATTCAGTGACTTTTAGTGTGTCTGCATGACTTCAAAGCAAGCTGCTACTTTCATAAAGCAGAGTGAAAATGTTTCTGGAAACAAATGAACAGGTTAGTTTTATATATTAAAATTCTAAAGGATGTGTAAAGAAATGAACATATTTTCCTATTCAGAATATTTTTTCATACAATATTTTATATGATACTGAAGTGTTTAATTTGACAAATGTTACAAAGTATACCTGTTCATATGAAAGTTTCATGTTCTTTCTATTCTCTGCTCTCTTTCTTCTCAGAGGCTGGATGTGATATTTATGAATAGTAGTCTATGTTTAAGAAAGCCTTTACTTATTTGAAAGGTTTGAAATAACTATCTTTAATATGATTAGCTGAATCTACCTGTATATATTTAAGCCCTTAGATTTACTGCATTTAGCTTGCTTGTTTCTGTTTTAATTAGATGTTCAAAATGTTTACTTTAAAAGCCTTGTCTTTTCATGCTGTTTTGCTATGTTACATCTATAGCTTAGAAGAATAGTATGGCTACATAACCTAACAGAGTCATTAGTAAAATATTCAAAAAGTAGATTTAAAATTATATGTATGCACATTGTTGTACATTCAGTCCAGTATATATGATGCTGTTTAAGTTACTATTTAATAATATAATTATACTTTATTCGTGTATATTAACTAGTGTTAAAAACCTTACAGCTTATAATATTTCATTTTGAATAGTTCCTGTACTATTATTATCTAGTTAATAGATGCATCTCCAGACTGAATTGTTTTTCATTTTGAGATATGGTTGCTTGGTAGTTGTTTTTTGCTTTATTCGAACTATAACTAAATACTCATTCTACAGGTATTAGTGCTTTTATCATACTAATGGTCATGTTGATTAATGAAATTATCACTAAAGTACTAAAGAAGGTTCAGTAGATAGTGCATGACTATTATCTTTAGTTCAGTAATCCTATGCTTATTTACTTATATTATAATGTTACCAGTTGGTTTTGTTATACTTATATATGTTATCTTACATATCTTTCAGTTTTAATTGTATTACTTCTTATGATAGAGTGTTCTAGTTAAGCAGAGTGTGATTTATTTATTATTTACTTGTTTCTCTTTCTCTTGAAATACTTGAGGAAATACATTTAATCACTATAAATTTCAATTTAAGGATAGGAGCTTTAGATTAGTATTAGAAGTAGGGATTAAGCATGTTGGACGTCTTGAAATTAGTTAATTTTGTATATATTTTTAGTAGTATTACTCGGACTTTATGTTATGTTAGGCTTCCTTTGAGTAATTTGTATTCTAACTTGAGGTTATTATTATCTATAATTACAATGTTTTTTTTATGTTCTTCTGCTCTTCCTTTATCACAGGGGGATTGGTGGGTAGGCACTAGGGTTAGGATAAAGGATATTATTATACATTTCATGGTTCTTGAAAAACCTTTTTTCTTTTTTTTTCAACAAATGTTATTTGATGACTTGCTTGAATACTTAAAGACTGTTTTTCTTTTATTTTTTCTTCTTCTTTTAATGTTGTGTTGGATTTGCACCTTGAGTTCACTTTTTATAGCATCAATAATGATTATACTTGTAGAATATGCCTGTTGACATAATTTTTAGATTCTTGGAATGTTAGAGGCATTCAAGATAAAGCGAAAAAGTCACTATTATTTCATATGATCTTTAAATCACAGTCTAACATTTGTTTTATTCAAGAGACCCATATTTCACGTATTGATTGGAATAAAGAGTTAAAAAAAATGGATCAAAAAGATTATAGCTTCAGGTGACTCATCTAACTCCAGAGGTGTAGCTATAATCATTAAACAAAAATTCATTGGGAATATTATTGATGAGAAATTTGAAGATGAGGGGAGGTGGTGCTTATTTACCGCTTCTATTGTTGGTTTGGACAAACCCTTATTAATTTTAAATCTATATGGCCCATGTAATTCACAACATTTGTTCATTTTAAAAATTTACAATATTCTTGCATCCTATAAGGATCATCATATTATAGTGGGTGGTGACTGGAATGCAGTTATAAACCCTGTAATTGATCGTTCCCGCTCCACTGTCACCTATAATCTTCAATCTACTCTGGCTATAAATGATTTGATGACAGAATATAATTTAATAGATCCCCTCCGCACTGTTAAAAGTTTAAACAAGAATGATATATATACTTATTATTCTAAGTGCTATCATTCGTGGTCCAGATTAGACTTCTTTCTAATTTCAGATTATATTTCAAAATATATTGTGGACTTTACTACAGAACCCAGATTCTTTTCGGATCACTCAAGAATTTCACTAAAATTGAACATAAAACCCAATATCAAAAATAAAACTATGTTTAATAAGTGGACCTTAAATAATAACTTATTGTCAAATGAAGATATTTGCAAACAAGCTTCAGAAATCCTAAATGAAATGGTGAATAGTCTTGAATCATCAGACATTCCTTATGACATACAATGGGCTGCATGTAAAGCAAGATTAAGAGGTTTATTTATTAGTAAAGCTGCTTTTTCAAAAACAATACTTTAAGAAAGAGGAATTCTTAAAATCAAGAATTTCTTTGTTGGAAAATCATCTTAGTCTGAACTATGATGCTACTTTAGAAAAACACATTTTTGATTGTCAGAAAGATTTAATTCTGCTTCACCAAAATAACCTCTCCTTAGCTGAACAAAAGCTACTTGCTTCATATTCAGAGTGGGCCCAGGTTCCATCTAAATTGTTAGCGAGAATTATTAAAGTTAACTTCAGAAATCCAAATATTACATCTTTATCTTATAATAACAGATTATATAATACTGATGAAGAGATTATTCAACTTTTCACCTCTCTTTACACTGAGTTATATTCAGGTTCTTCTAATTCTGTTAAAGATAATCACTCAAAATTCTTTTTAGACTCTTTGCAGTTCCCTAAACTTAATGATAATCAGCAAAAACTACTTTCTACCCCTATATCGGGTACAAGAAATCTCGGATTCAATAGATAATCTTAAATTGGGTAAATCTCCGGGACCTGATGGTTTTACTCCAGAATTTTCAAAACTTTCAAATTGGTAGTTCTTCCTTTCTATTTAAAGTTTACAATCATATAAGAGTTAATGATATCTCAGATATTCATTGGAACACATCCAAAACCATTCTAATTCTAAAAATAATAAAGATAAATCTGACCCAGTAAATTATAGACCCATTTCTTTTAATTAACATGGATATTAAGATTCTGTCATCTATTCTGGCTAACAGATTGAAACGGATTTTACCCTCAATTATCTCGTCAGATCAATCAGGTTTTATGTCTCAGAGACATGCTTGGGATAATACTCTATCTTTAGAGACTATACTTCATCTCATTAAGAAAAATCCAAACCCTATATATGCTTTGATTATAGATGCATCAAATGCCTTTGACAGAGTATGTTGGAACTTTCTATTTCAAACTATGTTATGTTTTAATATTCCCTTATTCTTTATAAATTTTTTAAAAAGTTTTATACAAGAATATGTTTACTAGACTATACATTAATGGTCAATTTTCTGCTCCGATAAAGATCACTAAAGGAACAAGACAGGGTTGTCCATTGTCCCCTTTTTTTTCAACATTTATTTAGAACCTTTGCTATTGTTTATTACTCAAAATACTTTTCATAACATCCTAGAATTCTTAATACTAATATTCATTTCTCTGCTTTTTGGATGATTTAGTAATCTACTTTCAAACTCCATTATCTGATTACAGAAAATAATGAATTCTATTGATTATTTTTCTTTGGTTTCCAACTATCTTTTAAATTCTACAAAACTCATATTTTTCCCTTAAATCATTTAGCACACAAATCTTTTTGTTTCCAGACGATCATTTTCAGTTTACTTATAATATAAAATATTTAGGAATCAACTTAGAACACAATAATAAATCTTCCTTTCAAAATAATATTAATAAATTATGGAACTCTATATTGTCTGATATGGACAGATGGAAGCATCTAAACCTTTCATTTCTTTCAAGGGTGGCCATTATTAAAATGAATATTCTGCCTAAATTTCTTTACCAATTCTCATCACCTGATCAGATAATTTCAAAAATTTTTGAGTCTGTAAATAAAGCTTTGGCAAAATTCATATGGTTCCCTAAATCTGTTAGAATTTCCTATTCTAGATTGGCATTTTCAAGGACAAGGGAGGTTTGGGTTTACCTAATCTTTATCTCTATTATTTGATTGTCTCATCCAATAAACTTCTTACTATCTCTAAATTCAATAACACTTCTTATCCAAATCACTCTTTATGGATAAAATTATGGTATAATTATGTCATTTCTAATAATTTAAATCCTGAAGCTATTCCCTTTATCTCTCTGGATATTTTATTTATTAAAAATATATCTACAGTATTTAAACAAAAGATTAGAGATTTCCAAACCTTACTCAAAATGTGTAAACTAGAAAAGATCTCGCACCATGTTCAGCCAATTCATCTAAACCCAAATATATTATTGCACAATAAACTTTTGAACTTAACAAACTATCCTTTAATTAAAAATCTAAAAGTAGGAGATGTTTTGAAATATCTTGACTTACCTTTATCTGACTGGCGAAGTTATTGAAAGTAAACTGGAATTACTCACCAATTCTTACACAACTAAGAGCAATAATTAAAACAAATTTGTATGTCTGGTCCCCATAGACTCACAATTGAAAAACCTTAACACGATTATCAAAATACTTTCATCATCTGATAAAATGCTCTCAAACTCATATAAATTAATTAATTCTTTAATGATGGACCACAACTGTCTTTTATCTAATGTTTGGTTGAATTATAATTCCCAATTGTCAGAATCTCAGAAAGTCCTGGCTATTAGACACACTAAGGAATTTATCCCTTTTAAAAATTAGCATACAGACAATTAATGATTAATAATGATGCCTACTTTACCCCAATCAAATTATGTTGTGTATAAAAGGGGACGTAATTTGAAAGAATTACTTCAAAGGAATTTATCTCAAACTCCATTCAGCAGACAGAAAGGTATGTTTGCTTGTGGTTTTTGCAACTGGTGTAAGATGGTTAAACCAGGTAATTCTTTCATAGTTAGAAATAGGAAATACTTCATCCACCACAAGTTAAACTGTGAGTCCAAATCCATCATTTACTTAGCATTATGCAATTGTTGCCCAGCTTTCTATATAGGGAAGACGGACCGTAAGGCCCGTGAATGCTTTTACCAGCATGTCTATGCCATTAGAAAGAATTTAAATGATAACGCACTAGCTAAACATATTAGTATCAAGCCTGGACATAGCTTTTTATTGATGGGCATAGATCAGGTCCCTATTAGTATTAGGGGGGAGTCCTTTCTCTTTGATTTTAGAGAATCGGGAACTTGAGTGGCAGTTAAAGCTAGATGCCTTCAAGTTCCCTGGATTGAATGAAAACTGCAATATCTCAGCAGTTTTAAAGCTTAGAAGCTATTTTAGGTAGACATTTTTGCATTTGTGGCATGCCTTGTATTTTTGTATTTTTGTATTTTCATATTTTTATACTTTATTGTACTTATATATTATATTTAAAAATGGCTAGATTTTATTTGAAGGTTTAGTTATCAGTATATTGTAGTTGTAACACATTTTTGTTGCTTTATATTTTATGATTGTTAATTGACCTTTTAAGTATGTGGCATTTTTAGAATTTATAACACCTTTACTTTTCTGGACTGGGAGGTGACGTGCTTTTGTGTCACTTCCTGTGCATATAAAGGTGTGCTGCTTGGCACTTGTATTTGTATCTCTGATGAAGCTACTTATATGATAGTGGTGAAAACGCTGTTATTTTATTCAATAAATTTGCGTTAAGAAAGGACTCTGATTCTGATTTTTGGGCTACAGGACTTAAGGTTACCTGTGTTTTCTTGGTTTGTAGCGTTTTTTTCTTTTTGGTACCAGTTTATTTTAGAAGAAGTGCAATTATTTGGCAAACAAATACCTGAGCAATATTTAGAATGGATAATAGAATTATAAAGGAATGAGAAAAAACATTTTTTTGACAGTTCACCAAGGAAGAGATGAGTTTAAATCAGTCATTACTGTATTTTAAAAAAATATGTAGCCATAATTTGTAATGGTAAAATAAAAATTTAAGAGGGTGATATGAAGTTTTTAAATTTAATTTCAAACATACAATGTTTGTAGATATATATTGTTTTATATAAAAGAGAGAAAAAAATCACCTTGACTAGTTTAAAAAGTTGTTCACCATGAAAAGTTACAACATTGGTTGCCTATGATGAGATGGCAAAGAAGAAAATCAATAAATATATGAATTTTATTTAATAAATAAAATAAATACTGACAATTTTATATTAATATTTTAAAATGGGATGCAATAATGCAAAATATTTTCTTTCTTTTCTTTTTTTTTAAGGAAAAACCTAGATTTAAAATAGTAATCTCAATCTTAACTTTGAGATCTGACTGCATGAATCTGTAATGGGTCATTAGATGTATTAGGTTTGTAGTGACCCGAAATGAATAAATGCATACTAATGCTAGATGAATGGCAAAATAGCTGTTGGCTACAGAGCATAAGACTACCACAGTTTTTATGGTACAAAAATTATTATTAATCTAGGTACTTTATATCCTAGAGGGTTGAATTTGGAAGTAAACTGGGACTTATAAGATTTATGTACAGATGAATAGGTAAGGAAAACTAGAAAATGTCACATTAATAAATTTTAAGAGGGTAGTAGGAAAAGTGTAGTGGTGCATTTATTCATTGTTAGTGGGATGTAACTTAAACATCGGTAGGCACTATAAGCGTAGGACATTCAATGGAAAATGGTGAAATGGAAAAAGTAATGTTATTTACATTTATTATATAAATAAATTTTATAATGGAGATGTGTAAAATGTGTAACAACTTTATAAAAGTAAGGCATGGCTTTTATATCTGTGTGAGGCACCTTTAACATTTGGGAAATTAAAGTCATTATTAAAAGGAAGTGAATGCATTTAGCTAATTAGCACTGTAATTAGGGGGATATAAAATGGCTACTGAATGTGATGAGGTTATTCCTTTGAAGGCTGATGGAACCGAGGTACCAGAATGTGATGTAGAATAAAGAATTGTAGCCACAGCTGTGCTCTTGCTTGGTTTATTTTATTTTATTGAGGAGAATTCCTGTCTTGTGTTTCCTGGTTTCGGCTGGGGGCTGCGGTTGTTTGTTTTCAATACATCATTTTTACGGGTCAGGGATCTATTTAAGATGATTTTGGGGGTTTTATTGTTTCATGAAGATG